>NC_045545.1:81129827-81152327 GCF_009769535.1 Thamnophis elegans
GTTGAAATCTTTTCTTTCTTTGTATCTCCCGATGCAAAAAAAAAAAAAAATCTTCAGCAAACACCCTGTGCAAAATGCGTACATATAGACATTCCAACTCCTGACCGCTGCCTACAGCTGTAATTCATTTTGTTTGATGGCTTTACTGGGCTTCCTGATAGTGATGACAAATTGATTACCCGGTAATGCAGAAATGGGCAAAGCTTCCTGATCTTATGGAAGTAACATGAGAACAGATTTGACAATGTGTAAGGGGACATGGGAGTGATATGATTTCTTCCTTTTCCTTTCCTCCTTTTGGTTTAATGGGGGGGGGGGGAGAGAAGGGTATTCAGGAAAGAAAACATTTGAGGCAGAACAGAATGAAGTAGTCAGATCTTCCCTTTCCCTCATCTCCCCTACGCCAAACAAGAAGGCATTACTTTTCAAATGTTGCCCGACACCGAAGATTGTTCCTATGTTGCTTATTGTCAGCTCAGTGGAAATCTGTAAGGAGATTTTCACATCCACAGAGAAATGAATGGCAGGTCGTAGGGCAGCTCCTTGTCGCAGAAGATCAGTGTCAGGAAAGCCATGACCAAGTTTGGCACCAACAAGGACATTACTTGACAACCTCAGCAGAAAAAATCCAGAGGATGGTCAAAGAAGAAGGGTGGGGAAAGCCACTGAATTCTCCTCTTGCTTGTGCCACACAGCCTCAGAAACATTAGCAGGTTTGAATTGTGTATCCCAATTGTCACCTTTCCTGCAGGCTTTGCCACCAATGTTTAGCTAGGTTATTAAAATTCAGAGAACCCGCAACTTTTGGCAGGCAATGGAGGGCTGGAACTAAAGAGAATTATGACCAGCTGGTTCAGGCTGATTGCTGCAAACCAGCTGTTTAAAAAGTTAATTTGATAAAAATGCAAGCGACACAAGGTGGCTTCGGAAAAGATAGCTCCGAGGGTACAGTAACTACAGGAAGAGATCATTATTGATGAGCACTTGATGTTGAGGCCATCCCCTTCCTCCAGAAATATGAAGAAAGAATAGCTTGCCTTCCTACTCAAGGATAGGACTCCGGCTGACATTCCAGCGAACCAGGGTTTCTCCATCTCAGCAACTTTAAGATGTGTGGACCAGAGGTGGTATTCTGCAGGTTCTAACCGGTTCGGCCGAATCAGAAGCAGAAATTGTGGGTGGCCCCGCCCACACACTCTGGCTCTATGGCATCCCATTTAGGACATTTGTTTTACACAAAGTGCATGCACATAGGGCAGAGTGCATGCACGGACGTGGCATGTGCGAGCGAAGCGTGCACTCACATTTGCGAACCAGTAGTAAAGTAAGTAAATACCAACCCTGATGTCCACATGCCTAATGGGGAATTCTGGGAATTGACATCCATACATCTTAAAGTTGCTGAAATGGGCAAACACTGCAGTGGAGAGGGCATTTTCTTTGCTGGCTGAGGAATTCTGGGAGTTGAAGTCCACACATCTTAAAGTTGCTAAGGTTGAGAAACACTGCGATAGAGAGAAAAGAAACATTCCTTTGTTCTACTTTTGTGTTTTGGAACTAGCCTTCCTAAAGGAGTTTCTTGAACAGGGAGGCCATTAGAATTGTAAGCACAAGTAGAGAGGAGGCGGCATTCAACCCCACTGGGGTCATGCGTAAGAGCAAAGTTGGAATATCCAGACGTGAAGCCTTTCAATAGGAGAAGAACTGGGCATTATTTACTCTTCAGGAAAAGGAGGAGCTACCTTAATTCTCTGTTCTCCTGGAAGTAAATCCCAAGGGGCAGTCTTCTTTAGGAGATCAGAGCAGTCTGCAATTATCATCAGACCCAATTGTTGCTTAATTTAGATAACAGTCTTGCTTATGACTGATGCAACTTCTAGTTCCTATTAACCCATATATTTATTTTATTTTATTTTATTTTGTTAATTAGTTAGTTAGTTAGTTTGTCACTCATGTACAAGAATAAGAATAAACATGAATAAGAACACAGGAAATAGGTACAAATAAATGGGGACAGTAGGACAGGGATGTTAGGCATGCTGGTGCACTTATGCACGCCCCAACTGACCTCTTAGGATTAACAGTAGACAGTTTAAGGTTAAAGTTATGGGGGTTTGAGGATGTAACAACAGAGTCAGGTAGTGCATTCCAGGCATTGACCATTCTTGCTGAATTTGTATTTTCTGCAATTGAGGTTGGAGCGGTTGACCTTGAGTTTGTATCTATTGTTTGCCCATGTATTATTGCAGTTGAAGCTGAAGTAGTCGTTGACAGTTAGGATGTTGTAGCAGATAATTTTGCGTACTATGTTTAGGTCAGACTGTGAACGGCGTAGTTCTAGGTTGTCCAAGCCCAAAATTTCAAGCCTGGTGGCATAAGATATAATAACACCAATGATGGTTTGTAAATCATTCAAATCTTGAGAAAGGTGAAATGATTTAGGTTCCCAACATTTTATTGATTGACTGATTAAATTGTATAGAGGTAGTCCTCAATTTACAATTATTAGTTTAGGGAGCATTCAAAGTTACAATGGCACTGGAAAATGTGATTTACAACTGGTCCTTGTCCTTATGACCATCATAACAACTCCACAGTCACATGATCAAACTTTGGGTGCTTGACACAACTCACATATTCATAATGGTTGCCGTGTGCCGAGGTCATGCAATCACCATTTGCAACCGTCCCAACTTGTTCAAGTAAAGTCAATGGGGGAAAGCCAGATTTGCTAAACAATAGCATGATTCACTTAATAAATTCAGTGATTCACTTAATAACCGTGGCAAAAAAAGGTTGTAAAATCAGGCATGAATCACTTAACTATTGCTTTGCTTATCAATGGAAATTCTGGTCTCAATTGTATGTTGAAGACTACCTATAACTATTAAAAATATATGCTGCCAATAGAGACAGAAGTTCAAACATTAGGATATATTTTTCAAGATTGACAAGGACACCAGAACATACATTGTATGTATGTATGTATGTATGTATGTATGTATGTATGTATGTATGTATGTATTATTTATTTATTTATTTATTTATTTATTTATTTATTTATTTATTTATTTATTTATTCTGACATGTTTATGAAGGGTATATGGGAGGTGGTGATACTTTGAGAGCTGTATGCAGCGAAATTTCATTTTCATGTATGCCAATTAGTGTACATTCAAAGTGACAATAAAGGTAGTCTCAGTCTAAGCTATTTTAAAAGTAATGTCAAGACAGCTAAGTAACACCAACAGTAACATATATATTGGTACAGTACGTGCTCATGAACTGTAGGCCCTTTATTTGCACATTTTAAATAAAACATATTGTCTAAACTTTTGACACAGTTGAAATTTTACACTTTCAGTTACTTTGATGAGGCCCCCAAGATTAGTTCAGTGCTAGGTGGGAGCTTCAAGAAAACTTGTAATGTCCATTAAAAGTTTTCAATTTGTGTCTCTACTATAGTCCATCCTGGGCACACAGCTTTCTCTTAGCCTTGGACAGTAATAGCAATAGCAATAGCACTTAGACTCATATACCACTTCACAGTGCTTTTACAGCCCTCTCTAAGCGGTTTACAGAGTCAGCCTATTTGTCCCCAACAATCTGGGTCCTCATTTTACCCACCTCGGAAGGATGGAAGCCTGAGTCAACCTTGAGCTGGTAAGATTTGAACTGCAGCTAGGCAGTTCTGCACTCTAACCACTGCACCACCTCGGCTCTCTAAAAAAATAAAGAACAATAATGTTAACCTATCAGCTTGATGGAGATTCCTGTGACAATTAATGCAATGCTTTGTACACTTGAGTAACTAGGAAAATAACTATCTGTGCATCTACTTAAAGCGTGTACATAAATGATAAGGGCGGATACAATGGCTGTTGCAGCCAAGAACTTGGAAGCCTGGGAGATATGTATGTTAATAAACAATGGCTTTTTAAATTTGAGAACTAACCTCATTTATCCATACGTAAAAATTGGGAATTTTAAAAAAACAGCACAAAAACATAACATATTTTTCATCTAATTCCTGATCATTCTATTGTTTTTATATTTATGATTTTATTGTAAGCCACCCAGAATCACTTTGGATGACATAAATTTAATAAATAAATAAAATATTGCTAAAATGATAGTAAGAATAGATAGAAAGGAAGCTCACTCGCGTTTGTAGCAAATTTGAATGGTAATGTATGTATTGAAAGATAACATCAATTCTCCGGTAGGCATCTTTGCATCTGTATTGCAGCTAATTGATATAGACCTGTGATGGAGAACCTATGGCATGCACGGAACCATATTTGCCGGCATGCCAGCCCTCGGTAGCCTTTAGCTCCAGCGTGCATGTACACACCAGCCAGCTGATTTTTGGCCTTCTGGAGGGCTGGTGGGAGGCCATTTTTGACCTCCCCAGGCTTCAGGATACCTTCTGGAGCTTAGGGTGGGCAAAAAACATGCCCAACTGCCCAACCGGAAGTCCAGGAACAAACTTCCAGTTGGCCCAGTTGGCCCAGTTGGGCCGTTTCCCAAACTTCCAGTTGGGCCGTTTCCCGAACTTCCGGCCGGGCCATTTTTTGCCATCCCGAGGCTTCAGGAAAGCCTCTGGAGCCTGGGGAGGTTGAAAATCCTCCCACACTCAAGGAGGTGGCTTATACATGCACAGTGAGAGGTTGCTTGTACATGCGTAGGTGGGTGGGGACACATGTGCAATAGCATGCGTGCACATAGTTTTGGCACCCTTTTAGGAAAAGGTTAGCCATCACTGATATAAACCTTGCTCTTAGTTCATTTTAGTATTGTGGCTTAATTAGTGATGTTTTCTTCCTGGTTTGCATGCACTTCTTTGTTTTGCTTTTTAAATCCTTCTCTTCCCTTCCTTTCCTTCCAGTTTCTTTATCTACTTTATCTATATATTGCTGCATCACTAAAATACAGTCATGTCTGTTTGATTATTTGTAACCATTAACTGGGCAAAATGATGTATATAAGGGGAACAATTTTTGAAGTAACATACAGCAAATGGGTTAACTTACAGAATGCTTCCAAAATTTGGGACCCATAACTCCAGTGGGATTGAAATCTGGTGAACCTGTGATCACCTCAGTGATGCCACATTATTGCAGTCAGCTGCAGTCACATGATCAAAAAGGTGACACATTGCTTTTACCATTCTCCCCACCCTGCCTCCTTGTCCCGCTCTCTTCAAATAGTGCTGAGTTAAAGCAGTATTTGGCAGTGAGGGAGCATCTTCTCTTAGCCGGAGCCAAGATATACATCCAAATAATGTGTGAAAAGTAATTAGGGTTCAATCAGAAGTAGTCATTGACCAGGCTTAAGGAAACTTCTTTTCTTGCTTGCAATTTTATGTCTGCAGTAGATTTTGTTTAGTGGAGTAAATTGGTACTTGATGATGATTCAGTATCATTCTATTTCTTGAATATATTGATTCTGAATGCCTTCACAAAGAGAGTAAGAGTCATTTTTTCTGCATTAGCTTGGGTTGCATCCCATCTTCCTCTGACTTTTCTCAGGAGCATTTAACTGGGTTGTTGTTGTTTTGTAACCAGATTGAAATAGTTCTACATGAATTATTAGGTTCAGAATGAGTAGCACATATATTACAAAATGCTAGAAACTGACTTTCCAATTTCTAGACTTTGTAGTTTGATAGCAGATGCCAAATCTAGTCAATACTTCACCTTCTCAAGAAACATGACAGATAATTCTCTGAAACACTGGCCCTGCATGAACTCCACATAAAGATCATTATGTTTGCTCCATGTTAATAGCAATAGCACTATAGCACTTATATACTGCTTCATGGTGCTTTTACAGCCCTCTCTAAGCAGTTTACAGAGTCAGCATATTTTCCCCAACAATCTGGGTCCTCATTTTACCCACCTCGGAAGGATGGAAGGCTAAGTCAACCTTGATCCAGTGAGATTTGAACTGCCAAACTGCAGCTAGCAGTCAGCAGAATTAGCCTGCAATACAGTACTTTAACCACTGCGACACCTCAACTCTAAAAAATTATATCAAGTAATTGTTCTAAAAAATATCTTCTAGATATTATTTTCTTTTTTGTTGCCTTCCAATCAGTTTTTGATTCCTGCAACTACCTGGACTGGTCCCTGTACTTTTCTTGGCGAGATTTCAGAAGAAGTTTGCCATTGCATTTCTCAGCTGGAGAGAGAATGACAGGCCCACAGTCACCCATCTGTGTTTGCACCTAAGATGGGATTAGAACTCACAGTCTCCCAATTTCTAGCTGTTTCCTTTACCACTACACCAGTTTGGCTCTATGTTCTTTCCCGGCAAGATCAAATACATGTCTTTAATGTTGAGTCACTAAATGGGATTTTTGGCTCATATAAAAAAGGCTTCAGATTCACATCAGCATGGATTTTTGACAATTTCAGATGATGCATCTAGATCCAGCTTTTTGGTGAAGCAAAACTTATTAATACGTCTTGCAATGCCTTCTCAAAGTCTTTCTTGGTGATATCAATAGACAGTATCCTATTTTTATTCTTAGATATACTGAGGGACCTAATAAAACCTCTTAACATTGACAGGATGCAGCCTTTGGAACATCAGTTCCTCCAGGTAAAGTAATGTATTATAGTATTCTCAAACTGATGAGTGATAAATGAAGAAGACACTTTCATGTTCTTGGTCTCCAGGATGGTTCTCACCCATAAGAACTATGAATATTGACAGATACGGTGTTTGTGTGACCCTTTGGTTAGTTGTAGGAATGAGAGCTATTTAAATCAGTCTTCTACAAATGGAAACCAGGATTCCAGCTGCTTCAGATGATAACCTTTCCTAGAAGAATTTTATTTTATTTTTTTTGGCAGCAGCTTCTTTCATTAGAAAAAGAGGGATGGGTAGAATGGAGTCGGGTATGTGAGCAAGGCAAAAAGCTTCCTCTGGAAAATTATTGCTTTATTAAGAACAATGTAGATTTTTTATTTTTAAAAAGTAGTAAATCAAAAAAAGCATTATCAGTGGAACATTTTTCTCAGTGCCTTTGTAAGACTGCTCTTTGAAAAACATTTTCTTTCTCTTGTACCACCCAGGCTATACTTTGATTATTTAATTTAAATAACAATGCACTCTAAAGCAAAAGGCAAAGAAATGTTACTTTTACTTGGTTTAGCTTTTGCTTTTGATCCAATGGTTGTTAGTCCAATGGTGGCATTTCTTTATTCAGCATTCTTTATTCAGCATTTTTTTTAAATTCATGATTTTAAAAAAACAACAATACTAAGGTACTGGTTGCCTGGTAAATTCCACAACCCCCAGCCCAAATTTCATATGGGGGCTGTTTGTTATTCTTCAGCTGAATGTGTATTGTCTGATATGTGTGAAAAAGAGAGGAAACTTTGATCACACAACCATGTTTGCCATCTTGACTCTTTTGATCTACCCTTTTGGATACTCCTGAGACATCCAAAGGAAATCGAACTTCAGTGCATCCACACAATGAGGTAATCTTTTTGTGTAAAAATTACAATTCGTAATTCCCAGCCTCTCACACATCCTTATTAGTAGGAGGAAAATACTAGTAGGCTGGCCTAATTTCAGTTGAAATTAAGGGCTGGTTCACACATTAAGGCAAGATTTTTTTTTAACTTAGATTGTAGAACAAGTCATTGTAGCTGGGTTTATTTTACTTTTTATTTTTCCTTTTAATACTATTATTTATTCATTTGTTTGCTTATTTGTTAGATACAGATCTTGTTTAGCACCATTAATTTGCAATTATGATGCGGTGATGAAAACTAACTGTGACCAATGCCTGCATTTAGGACAATAAAAGCCTTCAGTGTGAAACTGATTAAGGCCTGGTCAGTTTTAGACAGCAGTTGTAAGATGGCCTGGAGGGCTCTAATCAACTAATTAAGATCACAGAACTGAGCACCAGAACTTGCCGTTAGCTCTTTTTAGGCAAGTGCTGCCTGCATGGTGGAGAAAAGCAGCTCAGGGAGAGATTGTTTGTTTAAGCAATTTCTCTGCCCTGTGAGGGGGAGAAAAAGAAAAATCAGTCAGGTCAAAGACAGGACACCGTATGAGAGAACTTTATCTAAATGAGAAAGCAGCAGCCAGCAATCTTTCCAGCATTTCTCTCTTTCTCTCTCTCTCATTCATGTAGTTCCTTAGCGACTATTTTGCCAGAATGGAATGCAGTCACTAAATGAGGACTATCTAGGACCTTCAAGGTGTATTTTATCCTTGTTTTGGCCCTCCAGTGGCCAGAGGAGCTGGCAGCAGATTTGGACAGTGAGGACGTTGGGGATGAACATGGGCCAGTCCTGGAGTCTGGGGAAAGCTCTGATGAGGGCTCTATGTCGGAGGCAGAGAGGGGGCCAGGGCCGTATGCCAATTATCAGCTGCCTTCAGAGTCAGACATCAATGAGGCAGATGAACAGCTGGAGCCTGTTCCCAGTATGCACATGCACAGAGTTGCCAGACAAAGGGAACAGCTAAAGAACAGGGGTCGACTTGGGACTAAGGTCACAGGTGGATGATGAATGGCCCCTCCCAGAGGAAATAAAAGAGGAGCAAAAGGGAATGGAGTTTGCAGGAGACAATTAGTTCTCTTCATTGGTTTGTGACTCTCCGAGACTCCTTGCCAAGTTCTGCAGATATCGGCTTGGCAGTTCTCCAAGCCAGATAAGGTTTGTGACTGTAAATCCTTCCTTGAAAGACTTTGCTGGATGTAAATGTGCAGAATTCACAGTAAATTAATAAAAGGGTTTTTTGTCGGGACAAGGAGTTTGCTTCACACTCTTGGGAAGCCTAGGTCAGAACAGTCCTTTAGTTTATACCCACAGTGCCAACCATGAACTGAGAGAAAGAAATTGGTCTCCCTAGATTATTTGTAGCTCTTAACTACTACATCAAGCTCATCTACACTGAACTCGGACTGGAAAACTTTTTAAAAGAGAAGATGGGGCAACAGAGTGCTCTCGTCCCTAAAGCAAGTTCACTATAGAAACAGAACATATTTATTTCTCTACCATCCAATCATGGTCTTAGTAAATTGGCCATTTAACGTTCAAAGAGGATGGTAAAATGGTTCCCATGCCACCAAAGAACTATTACTAAGAAGGGAATACTAAGGAGCATTTATCAAATATCTCTTGGAAGAATGATAGTTGGGTAGAACAAAGAAAGAAACTTTCAAGGGTAAATCATGTACTTCATCACGCTGCTTTCTGTCTTGAAGGATACCATTTGCTTTGGTTCCATGGTGTACGGGGGAATCTTAAAAAATAACTTGCGGTCACAAAGGTGCTTTTCCAAAAGGCATCTGGACAACTGGATTTTCTTCAGTCAGAACCGAAGAAACTTCTTGGATGAGAAGTGAAACATTTTCAATAGAAAACCCCCCCCCAAAAAAAAAGTCCAGTTGCCTTTTGGAAAAGGACCTTTGAAACATCTGTGACCTTGATTGGTTGAGAACTTCCATAGACATTCTCTTGCACTGTTGAAAAAGAATGAGAACTAAGCAGAATGGCTACTGAAATATGTGTTTATTATTATCTAAGATTTGCTTAAGCGCCTGATTGCTGATGAAAAGCCTCTTGGTAAAAGCAAGAAGTAGCTCATTTTAAGACTCCATCACTCAACCTTGCATTGAGTAAGGCTTTTAAAAAATAATGTTTTTATATGTAACTAATATAATTCCTTTTGTTGAGATCTGGAGATAATTTATTTCTATGATAATGTCCATTAAAACCTCTCCTATGCAGTTCCGTAGACAGGAAGGCTTTTCCTATAGATTTCTGTTCTTAGTAAGAGCCACTAATGCAAGCTTCTGACTTATTTTGTATGAGTGAGAGATTAAATCTAAATTGACACATACATGGCGATGATTTCAGTTGTTTTGCTTTCATAGGAAAGGAACAATGTTTTAAGACACTTTTTATCTTCATACTCATTTCATCAGAATTCTATAGTAATTGCTACTTATGTTTGTCATACACTCGTAATATCTGCTGTGGGAAACATTGTGAAGCAAGGCTTAAGCCTGTTCTCTTCTTCATCCATAATGCAAGGAACTTTATGCAAATAAAACATTCAACCTGAACATTGTTTGGGAATCCTAAAATGGACACCCTTGCTCACAAAAGGAAAAGCGAGTCCTCAGCCTCAGCAAAGTATACTCTTTTGGGCTGCTGGGGGTTTGCAGGGGTTCGGGAGAGCCTCTAGCTAAGATTCTCTGTAGTTCGGAGAATCCCCAAATCCCACTTCTGGCTGGCCCCACCAACCCCTGTCCTTCCCAAGAGTCCCCACGCAGCCCGTTTTGGATGCAGGTAAGTGCAGGGCGCACATGGAGATCGGGGAGGATGAAAAACAGTCCTACTGGAAGTTCAGGAAGGCCAGAAATGAGCCTCTTTCCAACCTCCAGAGGGCCCCTGGAGCATGGGTAGGCTGTTTTCGCCCTCCCAGAGGCTCAAGGAAAGCCTCCGAAGCCTGGGGAGGGCAAAAACGCCCCCCCCCCCTGCTATGGTGCAAGAGGCCAACTAGGCCATGCCCATCAAACAACTGAGCAGAGAACCCCTTGCTAAAATTTTTGAAGCCCACCTCTGCTCTTCAAAAGGTACCTTGCCCCATAGAAATAATGTTGTTTCCTAAATGACCACATGCCAGTCCTCTGTCCCTGCCACCTTCCCAAGTCCTTAACTCAAACAACTATTTTCCTGAGCTTGTATGGCTACCTGTGCAAGCCCAGGAAGAGGCAGAACTCCGTAAGGAGCAGCCAACTGGTAGAAATATGGAGTCCATGAGTGATCCAAAGTAGCCTTCTCCACAGCCTGTTTTTAAACTCTAGCAACTTAATACATGGGAACCAGAATACTAGGATGTTACCACCAACCAGGCTTCACCCATATCTCATCAAATTCTTAACCCTGATTCTGCTGTTGAAGGTACAGGATTTCTGCCACTATTTTTAAGTGGAGAATCAGTCTGGTAGGAAGTGGTACCATAACTAAGTTCAGCTAAACCAGGACTGTCAAACTTCTCACCCACTGGCTGGATGTGTCACATGCTGGCCATGGCCATGCCTGGTTTAGCGAAGGGTAGAAAGTCCTGATATGTCACATGATGCTGCCATGACGACCTGAGTTTGACACCCCTGAGCTAAATAGTATGGGGTTATAGTGTTTCATGTTGATTTGGACCTTTGGATGAGCAGGACTTCTGATTATGCCGCAGACTATCTTCTATTTGGTGAACCCCTGTAAAAGTAGAACCTCCCACATTCATGTAAATAGATACTGTAGGTCAGTGATGGCTAACTTTTTCCAGACTGAGTGCCTGAAGCGCATGTGCACGTGAAAATGCATGCATCCGCACCCAAACCCCCAAAATGCAATGCATGCATGCACCACACACATATGCCCCAGCCCCGCTCATGCACACATTGCCCCCATACGCACCCTGCCCCCATGCAGCAAAGACTCCGCATGTGCCCTGCATCTTGCGCATGCATGGCAGAGACCCAACGACCAGCTGGCCTCAGGAGATGCACATGCATGCGCGGTGGAGCTGAACTAGGGTGATGGCACATGTGCCCACAGAGAGGGCTTTGCGTGCCACCTATGGCATGTATGATGGTTTGCCATGAGGGTGAAATTAACACATTTCTTCCACTTTTCAATATGAATAATAAATGAAGAGGATTAAATTAGACTCTCTTCTAGTGGGGGAAAAAAAAGCAATTTCCTTAAAAAGCCAATTCTGAGCAAATTGAAAGAGGAACATATGTGATGGCATTACATTCCATGCCTTTTTCCTGATTTTGGGATTATATCCTGCAGTTGATGAATATCACCATGTTTCATTAGATGTTCAATCATCCCTTTCTCTTCACATAGAAATGGAGATCTGACAAGATTAAGAAATATGCAGCCTTTCTTCTTAATACCTGATTTCATACATGTGAGGTTAGCTTGGGGTTTCTTTGTGCTTGGAATTTTGGGGACCTCTGCGGAGAAAATATCCTTAACCCTCAGCAAATTCAAACTGGTTCTGGGAATCAGCCTTGGCAAAGGTTGGTTCAAACTAAGCCCTGATCTCCAAATCTCAGACGGATTCCTGTAGAGGGGGAGACTTGATTATCATTGAAAGGAAGTTCTCCAGTGCAGAGGTCACCAACTGGTGGTCTGTGGACCACTGGTGGTCCACAAGAAATTTTTGCTGGTCTGCAGAAAAATTATTTGCATTTTTTATATTGCACTAAATACTATTTATCTTTTTAAAAATTTCATATTAGTGGTCCGCGAATTTAGTTGTCCCTGAGGTCCAAAAGGTGGGTGACTCCTGCTCCAGTGCAAGATTAGGTAGCTGTCAAATTGTGAAACAAATTGCATTTGAAATCTGGAAATCTTTGTGTTACATTTGTATATATTAATTTCTCCAATACTGTCCGTTTCTTTTGTTTGTTTGCTTGTTTTGTTTGTTGTGTGGTGTGGTGTAAGCTAAAACTGCTCTTCCCATAGTGGTAGGAACAACAACAACAAAACTCTACACCCCGCAGTAGTCTGGATCACATATCCAAAAAGACTCGAGGTTCCATTCATTAGCATACACTTCACTCTTATTTTAGCATGCTTTAACTGTTAACATTTTTAACCATCTGAGAAGCAATCCTCAAGCATCCTAAATGGGGTTGAAAAGTTATTAGCTCCGTCTCCCCTTGAATGAGTTCTTATGCTTTATCTTTTGCATCCAACTGAGAAGCCACCCTTGGACTTCTAGGACTTGTACGGAATGGGGATAAATGAGCTGGTGGCGATTGATGTGGCTGTCCCACCGGTTTGCAGTGCTGTGCTGTTGTGCTTAATTGGTAAGCATTCTGCATTATACCCTGAGTGCTGAGGGACTTGGGGATCATATATTTTCAGTTTCTTGAACATGATTAGGTTTCTTGTAATTTACATTTTTTGCCACTAAACAGTGATACATTATATTTAGAAAATGAGATGCGCTGAGTGCTAGGAAGATGTGACAATGACAAATCTTTGGAACGTTAATATTGAAAGCCATCATAGTTCAAGTCTCAGTAGTTGTGTTAGAGCTTAGGCAAAAAGCAGATGAGGGGGAAAGAAAGATATCCTTGCGTGTCGGTGTGAGTGTGTATGGCAGGGAGAGGAGGAGTACGTTTGGATTGTCAAACTGTTTATTGTGGAAATTCAGATTTTTGCTCATTTATTACAAAGGAAGTTGCTTTATTGTATTGAGCAAAGTTCCCCAGGAATTGTATGGCAAATGCCTTTATTTTCTGCAAACACCATATAAACAAGATGTTTAGGTAAAGGTTCTCTTCGCACATATGTGCTAGCTGTTCCCAACTCTAGCTCATCTCCATTTTGAAGCTGAAGAGCCAGCGCTGTCCGAAGATGTCTCTGTGGTCATGTGGCCAGCATGACTAAAAGCTCAAGGTACACAGAACACTGTTACCTTCCCACCAAAGGTGGTTCCTATTTTTCTACTTGCATTTTTATATGCTAGGTTGGCAGAAGTAGCTGGGACAAGTAATGGAAGCTCACTCTGTTATGCGGCACTAGGAATTTGAACCACCAAACCTTTCTAATCAGCAAGCTCAGCATCTTAGCCACTGAGCCATCGCGTCCCTCTAAAACATATTGTTTGCATGTGCATAAGTGGTGACTTATGATGGCTCAGGTATGGAACTCGGAACTCTGAGGCTGCCCCAGATTGTACTCCATCTTTAAAATCTTGAAAGTGGCTTGAAAGTGGCTTTGGACCACTTTAATCTCAGCAACTGGCTTTGCTCTCAACACAATTACTTCACCTGGATATTGTGGAGAGAGATAAGAAATAAGTATACCAGCTTGAACTCCAAAATGAAGGACTTGATAGCCATCCAATAAATACATTTTAAAAATCTGGGCATGTTGAAAATTTACATGAGGAAGGAACCTGAGACTAGCCCTCTTCCCAGTTTTTATTTTATTTTATTTATCTATTTATTTTATTTATTTATTAATCCATTTATTTATTAGCTTGTCAAACATGTATAAGATAGCAGGTATAAGTATGAACAAAGGAAATGAATACAAATAAATGGGGACAGTAGGACAGGGACGGTTGGCACACTGGTGCGCTTATGCGCGCCCCCTTTACCTCTTAGGAATGGGGTGAGGTCCACGGTAGATAGTTTAAGGTTGAAGCTGTGGGGGTTTGAGGATGCAACAACGGAGTCAGGTAGAGCATTCCAGGAGTTGACTACTCTGTTGCTGAAGTCGTATTTTCTGCAATCAAGTTTGGAGCGGTTTACCTTGAGTTTGTATCAATTGTTTGCCCCTGTATTATTGCAGTTGAGGCGGAAGTAATCATTGACAGGAAGGGCGTTGTAGCAGACAATTTTATGTTTGGTCATCTTTGCAACCTATAACTTTAAATCATCCACAACGTATCTGTTGCAATTGCTTAGGAACCAGCATTCTGAGTCACACAAATTTAATTGAACTTACTTACAAGATGATTGTTGTGAAGGAAAATTAGCAGGAGGAGGTCTGCTTGAATTCTTCCTTAGTAAATTTAAGGTGTATGGACTTCAACTTCCAGAACTGAACTTCCCAGAGTTGAAATCCACACACCTTAAATTTACTGAGTTTGAGAAAGATTGACTTAGAGAAAAGGTAGGATATAATGTATATTGAATAACAATTTAATCCACCTATTTTATCTCACAAGTGGATGTGAGAATAAAATATAAATATAAATCATTGACATCTTCTTTGATGAAGGTGTATATTTAGTAAATAAATGCTTATTAATGTTGCAACAACATCAGTTGATCTTTAAAGAAAAAGTCAGATAAAAGTTCTTGGTTGCAAGACCAGTAGGAAATCCAAGAACTATAGATTTACTTGAGGAATTGTGGAAAAAAGACAGTCGAAAACAATTTATCATTATTATTTGCAAAAAAAAAAAAAAAAAACCCCTAACTGGTGATACCCATGAAGTCACAATGAGTCAAGCTTGACTCACTAGAGTCTTGTTTTTGTTAGCATCCAACTATCTTCCATACAGCATCAATCACAGTAATAATGCCATCTTCTTGTAATTAACATTAGCATTAACATTTAAACAAGTGATTATAACCTGAAAATGCATCATGAACTTCCTTAAATGTAAAGGCTTCCTATGTAGAAGTCTACAATTTTACAAATGGTAATGGAAAAATGAAAAAAAATATTAAAGAAATACACGCAAACAAACACACATAAACACCCACTAGAGGTGGGTTGCTCTCGGATCAGCCCGGATCAGGCGAACCAGTAGTAGTGGTGGCGGGAGGCTCTGCCCATCCGCCGGGATGCTTCTGCGCATGCGCAAAAGCATTACGTGTGTGTGTGTGTGTGTGTGTGTGTGTGTGTGTGTGTGTGAGAGAGAGAGAGAGAGAGAGAGAGAGAGTGCACTAGCGGACCAGCAGTAAAAAAAATAGGAAACTCACCACTTACACACACACGCACGCACACACACACACACACAAACACATACTTTAAAACTTAGCTTCATTTACTTGCACTTACTAGTGCCACAAACATTGACTCTGAAGGAAAATTATCTATCTATCTATCTATCTATCTATCTATCTATCTATCTATCTATCTATCATATATTCTTGTAATCTACTAGGCAGCAGAGAAATAGGCAGAGATTCAAAAACAATATACATTTGCAGTCTTCTTAGTGTTTGATGTATGGAAAATAGGACCTTTACAGACAGATCCTCCTTGGGAATAAATTGCTATTAACATAAAAGGTAGCAGCTGCCTCCTGTGAATTATTTATTCCGTATTGTACATCTTCAGGCAACAGGTGAGTGATTTCTCTTGGTGTTCCTCCGCACACAAATAAAAAAAAACAAAAAAAAATATCTCTTGATATAGACTTTGTAAACATATACAATTTGAAATGTGTTTGTTTTGTTGTAACTGTTCACCTCCAACGCTCAGTTTAGCAGCTTTTGCAAAGTGCAAGCACTCTGCTTATGCTTTACCGTATGTATTTCAAGAGTTGATGAAGCTCTTCTAGGGTCTAGAAGCCAAAAATCATCATTGTTTTTACATGTAATATCCCTGGAACTTTATTTTTACTTGTACAAGGTAGCAAAATTCCACAATTAATATCGTGGGCCACAACCACAATCCTACAGCCAGTTCCTTCAGACAAATGTCATTAATAAACTCAACGGGATTTACTTTTGTATGAAGTTTACTTCCGTAAGAAGTAAAAACATCAGGATTACACCCAATGTTATGCAAAGGGATTGCTATGGAGTCAAAAGAAAATCCCTTTGCTCTCCTGATCCTCTGGATTTGTTTTAGGTCTGCTTTGGATAACTTCTTAATTCCGTGGAAGAGGAATTGGGGGCAGGGGATACAGATAAAATAGTGTTTTTCGACCTTGGCAATTTGAAGATGTGTGGACTTCAACTCCCAGAATGCTGGCTGGGCAATTCTGGGAATTGAAGTCCACACATTTTAAAGTTGCCAAGTTTGAAAAATACTGAAGATTTCTTCTGCCAGTAACAATTCCACTAGAAGAAAGACACCAAGGAATACAATCTAGTAAACTTCAATTAAATTTCTTCAGTCAGATGAAAAACAATCATTGGATTTGAAACATACCTAGTAAGCAAACACTCCTGCTGGTGGCAACTCATGTTCTTTACATGGGAAGAACCTCTCTTATCGCTTGCTGATTATTTATCCTTCTTTCTTGATTTCCACAGTGATAATCTGTTCCAACAAAGATAAAATTTGAAAGCCTCATTGTTCCTTCATGAGCATGCCAAAGCAAGGGAGGTCTATCAAATGATTGTCCTCGCTTTTATAGCCTTCTTCGTTTTGGTCTTTAAGTGAATCCAATATCTCCCCCTCCTCCCATTGACTTTATTTGTCAGAAGAAGGCTGGGAAGGTTGCAAATGCTGATCATGTGACCCAGGGATGGTACAGCCATCATAACTAAATCACTATTACATTACTGAAGAAATGCTGTGATGGTCACAAGTGACAGAACCGGTTGTAACTCACTTTTTCAGTGCCATTATAACTTTGAATGGTCACTAAACAAATAGTCATAAATCAAGAACTACTTGTATTTGTATATATCACCCAGCTATCATCCACCCACCCACCCTTCCATCCGCCCATCCATCCATCCGCCCATCCATCCATCCATCCATCCATCCATCCATCCATCCATCCATCCATCCATATATTGGAATAATAAATGAATACTGTGTTTACCTAAAGGAAAGATTGTGCCTTTCCCCTTCTACCTCTGTCCAATTATTTGCTTTTAAGATTTGCTTACATTCAAGGAGACTACAGGAAAAGAGGAAGATAGGATCTCCCTCCTTAAACTTCCCCTTAATAGATGGTGTTTTGTTTGTATGTGTTATCTTTAATTTGAGCTGATTTGGTTAGAAATCCAGTGTTAATCAGAGAAAAAATTCATGCAAAGCCCAATGATACAACATGAGCCATGGTGACCTATTATCATATGTAGTGGAAATGTATGAAAGCAAGAAAATACTGGATGAAAATACAGATGATTAAGTGGGCATATAGATTTAAAGCCAGAAATATTTTTTGTTAGGTATAATATCTGAAAACTATGATAAAGGGACTATATATTTAATGTTACATGCATTGACAGCAGCTAGAATTGTATTTGCACAATAGTGGAAAAAAGAGAACACCCCACCAGACGAAAAAATAATTTGGAAAATATTGGATTGTGCACAGATGGATAGATGGACATTGAAACTAAAAGATAAAGGAAATACAGAGTATTATTTAATGTGGAATAGGTTTCATCAATGGTTAGAGATAAGAGGTAGAAATTAGATGAAGAAAGCATTGTTATGTGTAAATAAAATATGAATGTTGTTTTATAACTATAGGTATGCTAATAGATTTAATAAGATCATAAATAAATATGTTTCTAATTATTGTATGTATTACTATTATTATTATCAGTAGATCTGTTACAGTTTTCTTCTTCTATAAAATGAGATGCCTGGACAACACATTACATTCAAAATTTTTATATATAAAAAACTTGAATTAACATGAGCCGTGGTAGGGTAGTGGTTAGAATGAAATATTGCAAGCCAACTCTGCATTCCCCTGCCAGGAGTTCAATCCTGACCAGCTCCAGGTTGACTCAGCCTTCCATCCTTCCAAGGCTGGTAAAATGAGGACCCAGATTGTTGAGGGCAATATGCTGACCCTGTAAACCACTTAGAGAGGGCTGTAAAGCACTATGAAGCAGTATATAAATCTAAGTGCTACTACTATATTCAAAGTGACACGGTGGCTCAGTGGCTAAGACACGAAAGTGGCTAAGACACGAAAGGTTGGCAGTTTGGCTGTTCGAATCTAGTGCCGCATAATGGAGTGAGCTCCCATTACTCGTCCCAGCTTCTGCCAACCTAGCAGTTTGAAAGCATGTAAAAATGCAAGTAGAAAAATAGGAACCATCTTGGTGGGAGGGTAACAGCGTTCCGTGCGGCTTCGGTGTTTAGTCATGCTGGCCACATGATCGCTGTCTTCGGACAGCACTGGCTCTTCGGCTTTAAAATGGAGATGAGCATTGCCCCCTAGAGTCAGGAATGACTAGCACATATGTGTGAGAGGAACCTTTACCTTTACTACTGTATTCAAATGTGGAGAAACATATCAAAGACATTCAGTTTGCAGAACCCCCAAACAATGATCTCCCTCCTGACACTTTTGGTCCCTTTACTGGGATATGATGCCCTGATAATAGAAAGATGGAGTGAGCATATTCCTCCAGTGGGTGATTGGCTGGGAATAATCTCCTTTCTTCATGTACAACAAGGCATAATAGGCTTTTTTTCTGCATCGTTGTAAATGATCCTGTCAGGAGTCCATGGATGGAAGCTCTCTCACTATGCGCTGACATGCTAAATCATCATGACTTAGCCGGAGCTGCTAGTTTAGAGTCTAACATGTCAATATTCAGTAGGCTAAGGTCCCCTTGTAATATGCATTGACACATTACAGACCGTAGCATTCTATCTAGTCCATAAATTATAAATAAACCACAGGCATCTAATTTTTAAAAAGAAAGAGAGGACAGGCAAACATTGCAGGTAGAGCTATTAAAATATGAGCCTGATGTGGTGGCAGTTAGTGGCCTGTACTGTTAAACCTGGCACGTGTCATGCTTAAGCTTGGAACAGCTTTTGCAGGGGTGGAAAGTCTATCTAGCACCAAGGCCATGTCAGAAATGCATCATGAGCCAGAGGGCTGACGCTTCTGTGCATATTTTAATTGCGTGTAATGAATGCAATTTGCATATCATTTCCACATGGGAAGCGTGTTATGGGAGGTGGAAAAGTTGCACCTGTTCTGTGCACCTCCATTCTGAAATGTATATTCCCACAGCCACAGTCTTTTAAAATTCACAATCCATGGGAGGAAAACAAAAGGGCTGTCACCCATAGCTTTGGTTTACTTGACGTGTTGGAATATGAAACTTGTAGCAGAAGTAGTTGAATCCTGAGTCAATTTAGGGCTTTGAAAGTCAATACGGACATCTTGAGATGGCAGTTGACAACCACATAGATCTTTCCATTCCATTCGGTTCAGAGATCAATTGTGTGATCTCTGAACTTTTTGTTAGTTAGCAGCTTAGTGGCTCCATTTTGCTCTGATTGCAACATCTGCATACGCAGGGACATCTCATGTAGAATGTTATAATCAATAGGATGTAATCATTGGGTCAAGGGAGAGCCAATAAGAGGAATGGATGGATGGACGGATGGGCTCCCTTGAGAAGGGAGTGCACCACCCCCTGCCTCAAAGCAATTTGGGTACCCACTCCTGCAAGGAAGCATTAACCTCCTTGGACTGCATTTGGACCATGCAACCTCCCAGGAGGCCTTAAGCAATCAGGTCCATAATATTGGTGACAGAGCTCATAGCCACAAGGGTCCTATGCCTCGGTTATGTAGGGTGCCTTAGGACTTAAGTCTCTTTCCTATTTCATATCTATATGAAACTCCTGGGTGATATTATATTGCATAAATATATATGGTTATCTGGAAGGCAGCAGCATCAATAGGTAGATGATACTTAACTAAACATCTTAATCCCATGCCAAGCAGATGATACCATTCAGGCATTTGCTGAGTGTCTGGAGACTGTGAAAATCTTGATGGGGAGGAACCAGATGTAATTTAACCCCTGAAGAGGGAGTAACTTTGTGGTTTAGGGCCCCTAGGGTCCACCAAGTTGTCATCTTTGTCTCTGGTTGGGGTAACACTCCCTCAGATGCAATTTGGACATCCAGCAATCCATTCACCACTGCATGCCCAAGAAACAAGGGAGACTTTTGCACAAAATGCATCTTGTGTGTCAGTTGTACTCATTCCTGTACTTAAAGGCCTTGCTTACCATCATTCATGTCTTAGGGACTTCTTGTTTGGATGACTGTAATGTGTTCTACCTGTGGCTTCCCTGGTTCAGACTGCAACAGCAGACACAATTCTGGGTGCCTCGTGGTTCACCAATGTTACAATATGGAGTGAGCTGTGTTGGCTCCGAATTTCTTTTCTAGGTGCAATTTAACATGTTGGTTATTACTTTTAAGGCCCTAAGTGCCTGGGGCCAGATAACTTATGGGTCCTCTGTTGCATGAGCTGCCTTGCCTCCCTTCAAAGTTGTCATTTGATAGGACCCCAGAGGTGTGCCTATTCTATAGCTGCCTGGGCTCTTTGGAGCAGCTTCCCACTTGAGATCCAGAGGATATCTACCTTTTAGTCTTCTAGAAGACCATGAAGATCTGGCTCTTACCCCAGGCAATAATGTTCATGGGAGGTGATGGTGCTGTGATGGGAAGTAGGATACTTCTTTATAAGGGTATCCTTTATTGAATGTATTGTGAGTGGCTGTGCATTACTAGATAAGCTAGCTATATAAAATCTATAAATAAACAAATAAACAAAGAATTCCCACATGGTTGTTCTTAGCTGCCAAGTCCACTTTCTAATTTACTGAAAGCAAATTTACCTTGTTTGATTTTACTTTCAGCTTGGTCATTTTTGAGCTCAGTCAATAGATTTTGTCCAATACTGCTGACCACTGAAGCTCTGAGTAATCTCCCCAGTCATTTGATATGGTGATAGAACACCATGAGATGAGGTGGGACCTTGTGGGACACTATTAAGTCAAAGGCTTAGATAGCAAACTGTTATTTTCCAGGGCTTCATTCTGGGTAGACATAAAAAGAAGGAGGCAAATCACATCTTGAAGACCAACAGGTGCTCAACAACCACCAGATTCAGTATGATAGTTGTTTCACATAGTAGTAAAACAGATACTGATCATTTTGTAGGTTGCAAGATGCTCTCCCTTCCCTCCACCAAAGCAACAAAATGAGGTAATAACTTTGAATATGAGGGATGGATGGATGGACAGATAGACCCATTCCCATTTGGAAATATAGGTAAAGGTTCCCCTCACACATATGTGCTAGTCATTCCCGACTCTAGGGAGGGGTGCTCATCTCCATTTCAAATCCGAAGAGCCAGCAATGTCTCCATGATCATGTGGGCGGCATGACTAAATGCCGAAGGTGCATGGAACATTGTTACCTTCCCACCAAAGGTGGTTCCTATTTTTCTACTTGCAGTTTTACATGCTTTCAAACTGCTAGGTTGGCAGAAACTGGGACAAGTAACGGGAGCTCACTCTGTTACACAAGAGATTCGAACCGCCAAACTGCCGTCCTTTCTAATCGACAAGCTCAGTGTCTTAGCCACTGAGCCACCATGTCCTATCAGTTTGGAAATATGCAGCATTCTTAAGATTTTTTGTGTTGTCTTAATCTTTTTTTCCTCATAAATCCTACTCCTCTAAGAACAAAGATACTTGTTCCTTTGGATTTTTCTTTTCCAGACAGTTTACTGGAAATACATGTATACTTAGTTTCTAGTATTAGGTCATACATAAAGATTGTGTAAAAACAAAGCAATCTACACACTATATTCTGATCAAACCCCCAACCGAAATAGGTCTGACAATTCTAAAACTAAAACTCGTGTTCTTTGAACGATAGGGGGGAAAAATCAGGAATTTTTCAACCTCTCATAGTCTACAAAATATTAACTCTAGCCCTCTTTACTCAGTTACAGAAACTGAACAATTACTGTTATCAAGTAACTCTTAGGACCAGTAGTATAGCTCCACCTTTGACAATAAGCAGAGGGACTCAGTGGCTCAGTGGCTAAGTTGCCGAGCTTGTCAATCAGAATGGTTGGCGGTTCGTAGGTTTGAATACCTAGTGCCGCGTAATGTGAGTGAGCTCCCAGTTCCTGCCAACGTAGCAGTTCAAAAGCATGTAAAAATGCAAGTAGAAAAAATAGGAACCATCTTTGGTAGGAAGGTAACAGCATTCCATGCACCTTCGGCATT